>NW_006767430.1:0-1533 GCF_000223485.1 Spathaspora passalidarum NRRL Y-27907 | reverse complement strand
GCAACAGCATGAGCGTTTCAAAGACCACCAGTGGTAAGAACAGAGTAGTAACGAGAATATGCAGGCAAGTAAGAGACCGAAATATATCAGAGCGGCGAAGGTGGTTAGCAAACACACGCAGATAGGAGTACCCAGATCAGAGAGCCCCAAAGATTAGATACGGAACGGATGTTGTTGGATATTTTGGGCGAAGGCCAAATATATTGTTGGGCCGAAGGCGAGAGGCATAGAGAGTAGATTGTAGAGCCCGCAGGCGAGAAGCGTAGGAAAACAGATTGTGGGCGGAAGGCTCAAAGCATCAGAAAACGGATTCTAGAGCCGAAGGCTCAAAGCATAGACATTTCATTCTGGAGCCGATGGCGCGAGGTATCAAGAATTAGATTCTAGAGCCGCAGGCGAGAAGCATCGGCAATTCGATACTGTAGCCGCAGGCTAGAAGCATAGGAAACATCAGTGGACACCCCCATACAGGATGTGGGGAACACCCCCATACAGGGGTACTCTCTTATGTTGCGGGTAGGATGTTCTGGGGTACTCTCTTATGTTGCGGGTAGGATGTTCTGGGGTACTCTCTTATGTTGCGGGTAGGATGTTCTGGGGTACTCTCTTATGTTGCGGGTAGGATGTTCTGGGGTACTCTCTTATGTTGCGGGTAGGATGTTCTGGGGTACTCTCTTATGTTGCGGGTAGGATGTTCTGGGGTACTCTCTTATGTTGCGGGTAGGATGTTCTGGGGTACTCTCTTATGTTGCGGGTAGGATGTTCTGGGGTACTCTCTTATGTTGCGGGTAGGATGTTCTGGGGTACTCTCTTATGTTGCGGGTAGGATGTTCTGGGGTACTCTCTTATGTTGCGGGTAGGATGTTCTGGGGTACTCTCTTATGTTGCGGGTAGGATGTTCTGGGGTACTCTCTTATGTTGCGGGTAGGATGTTCTGGGGTACTCTCTTATGTTGCGGGTAGGATGTTCTGGGGTACTCTCTTATGTTGCGGGTAGGATGTTCTGGGGTACTCTCTTATGTTGCGGGTAGGATGTTCTGGGGTACTCTCTTATGTTGCGGGTAGGATGTTCTGGGGTACTCTCTTATGTTGCGGGTAGGATGTTCTGGGATACTCTCTTATGTTGCGGGTAGGATGTTCTGGGGTACTCTCTTATGTTGCGGGTAGGATGTTCTGGGGTACTCTCTTATGTTGCGGGTAGGATGTTCTGGGGTACTCTCTTATGTTGCGGGTAGGATGTTCTGGGGTACTCTCTTATGTTGCGGGTAGGATGTTCTGGGGTACTCTCTTATGTTGCGGGTAGGATGTTCTGGGGTACTCTCTTATGTTGCGGGTAGGATGTTCTGGGGTACTCTCTTATGTTGCGGGTACTCTCTTATGTTGCGGGTAGGATGTTCTGGGGTACTCTCTTATGTTGCGGGTAGGATGTTCTGGGGTACTCTCTTATGTTGCGGGTAGGATGTTCTGGGGTACTCTCTTATGTTGCGGGTAGGATGTTCTGGGGTACTCTCTTATGTTGCGGGTAGGATGTTCT